>NW_024470680.1:630000-652500 GCF_017639515.1 Carcharodon carcharias
ACACAAACACACACAGAACAACAGGCCGTCAGTGATTGGAGCCTGAAACACCAACACACACAGAACAACAGGCTGTCAGTGACTGGAGCCTGGAACACCAACACATACACTCACACAGAACAACAGGCCGTCAGTGACTGGATCCGGGAACACTAACACACACACAGAACAACAGGCCGTCAGTGAGTGGAGCCTGGAACACCAACACACACACTCACACAGAACAACAGGCCGTCAGTGAGTGGAGCCTGGAACACCAACACACACACAGACCAACAGGCTATCAGCGACTGGAGCCTGGAACACCAACACACACACACACAGAACAACAGGCCGTCAGTGACTGGAGCCTGGAACACTAACACACACACTCACACAGAACAACAGGCCGTCAGTGAGTGGAGCCTGGAACACCAACACACACACTCACACAGAACAACAGGCCGTCAGTGAGTGGAGCCTGGAACACCACCACACACACAGACCAACAGGCTATCAGCGACTGGAGCCTGGAACACCAACACACACACACACAGAACAACAGGCCGTCAGTGACTGGAGCCTGGAACACTAACACACACACACACACTCACACAGAACAACAGGCCGTCAGTGACTGGAGCCTGGAACACCAGTACACACACACACACACACACACACACACACAGAACAACAGGCTAGCAGCGACTGGAGCCTGGAATACCAACACACAGAACAACAGGCCGTCAGTAACTGGAGCCTGGAACATCAACACACACACACACACAGAACAACAGGCCGTCAGTGATTGGAGCCTAGAACACTAACACACACTCACAGAAAACCAGGCCGTCAGTGAGTGGAGCCCAGAACACTAACACACACACACATACAGAACAACAGGCCGTCAGTAACTGGAGCCTGGAACACCAACACACGCACACACACACACACACTCACACAGAATAACAGGCCGTCAGTGAATGGATCCTGGAACACCAACACACACACAGAACAACAGGCCGTCAATGACTGCAGCCTGGAACACTAACACACACACTCATACAGTACAACAGGCCGTCAGTGACTGGAGCCTGGAACACCAACACACACACTCACATAGAACAACAGGCCATCAGTGAGTGGAGCCTGGAACACTAACGCACACACACACTCACACAGAACAACAGGCCGTCAGTGACTGGAGCCTGGAACACCAGTATACACACACACACACACACACATACACACACAGAACAACAGGCTAGCAGCGACTGGAGCCTGGAACACCAACACACAGAACAACAGGCCGTCAGTGACTGGAGCCTGGAACACCAACACACACACAGACACACACAGAACAACAGGCCGTCAGTGAGTGGAGCCTGGAACACCAACACACCCACTCACACAGAACAAAAGGTCGTCAGTGAATGGAGCCTGGAACACCAACACACACACTCACAGAGGACAACAGGCCGTCAGTGACTGGAGCCTGGAACACTAACACCCACGCACACTCACACAGAACAACAGGCCATCAGTGACTGGAGCCTGGAACACCAACACACGCATACACACACACACACACACACACACTCGCACAAAACAACAGGCCGTCAGTGACTGGAGCCTGGAACACCAACACACGCACACACACACTCACACACACTCAAACACTCTCACACACACAAACACACAGAATAACAGGCCGTCAGTGACTGGAGCCTGGAACACCAACACACGCATACACGCATACACACACACACTCTCACACACACTCACACAGAATAACAGGCCGTCAGTGACTGGAGCCTGGAACACCAACACACACTCATACAGAACAACAGGCTGTCAGTGACTGGAGCCTGAAACACCAACACACACACACACACTCACACAGAACAACAGGCCGTCAGTGACTAGAGCCTGGAACATCAACACACGCACACACACGCATACACACACACACTCACACAGAATAACAGGCCGTCAGTGACTGGAGCCTGGAACACCAACACACTCATACAGAACAACAGGCTGTCAGTGACTGGAGCCTGGAACACCAACACACACTCATACAGAACAACAGGCCGTCAGTGACTGGAACCTGGAACACCAACACACACACACTCACACAGAACAACAGGCCGTCAGTGACTGGAGCCTGGAACACCAACACACGCGCACACACGCATACATACACTCTCACACACACACACAGAATAACAGGCCATCAGTGACTGGAGCCTGGAACACCAACACACACTCATACAGAACAACAGGCTGTCAGTGACTACAGCCTGGAACACCAACACACACACACGCACACACACACTCATACAGAACAACAGGCTGTCAGTGAGTGGAGCCCAGAACACTAACACACACTCACAGAAAAACAGGCCGTCAGTGAGTGGAGCCCAGAACACTAACACACACACTCATACAGTACAACAGGCCGTCAGTGACTGGAGCCTGGAACACCAACACACGCACACACACGCATACACACACACACACTCACACAGAATAACAGGCCGTCAGTGACTGGAGCCTGGAACACCAACACACACAAAGAACAACAGGCCGTCAATGACTGCAGCCTGGAACACTAACACACACACTCACAGAACAACAGGCCGTCAGTGAGTGGAGCCCAGAACACTAACACACACACTCACAGAACAACAGGCCGTCAGTGAGTGGAGCCCAGAACACTAACACACACACTCACAGAACAACAGGCCGTCAGTGAGTGCAGCCCAGAACACTAACACACACACTCATACAGTACAACAGGCCGTCAGTAACTGGAGCCTAGAACACCAACACACACACTCACAAAGAACAACAGGCCGTCAGTGACTGGAGCCTGGAACACTAACACACACACACACTCACACAGAACAACAGGCCGACAGTGACTGGAGCCTGGAACACCAGTACACACACACACACACACACACTCACACAGAACAACAGGCTAGCAGCGACTGGAGCCTGGAACACCAACACACAGAACAACAGGCCGTCAGTGACTGGAGCCTGGAACATCAACACACACACACACAGAACAACAGGCCGTCAGTGATTGGAGCCTAGAACACTAACACACACACAGAAAACCAGGCCGTCAGTGAGTGGAGCCCAGAACACTAACACACACACACATACAGAACAACAGGCCGTCAGTAACTGGAGCCTGGAACACCAACACACGCACACACACGCATACACACACACACACTCTCACACAGAATAACAGGCCGTCAGTGACTGGAGCCTGGAACACCAACATACACACAGAACAACAGGCCGTCAATGACTGCAGCCTGGAACACTAACACACACACTCACAGAACAACAGGCCGTCAGTGACTGGAGACCAGAACACTAACACACACACTCATACAGTACAACAGGCCGTCAGTGACTGGAACCTGGAACACCAACAAACACTCACATAGAACAACAGGCCATCAGTCAGTGGAGCCTGGAACACTAACGCACACACACACTCACACAGAACAACAGGCCGTCAGTGACTGGAGCCTGGAACACCAGTATACACACACACACACACACATACACACAAACAGAACAACAGGCTAGCAGCGACTGGAGCCTGGAACACCAACACACACACAAACACACACAGAACAACAGGCCGTCAGTGATTGGAGCCTGGAACACCAACACACACAGAACAGGCTGTCAGTGACTGGAGCCTGGAACACCAACACATACACTTACACAGAACAACAGGCCGTCAGTGACTGGATCCTGGAACACTAACACACACACAGAACGACAGGCCGTCAGTGAGTGGAGCCTGGATCCCCAACACACCCACTCACACAGAACAACAGGCCGTCAGTGAGTGGAGCCTGGAACACCAACACACACACTCACATAGAAAAACAGACTGTCAGTGACTGCAGCCTGGAACACTAACACACACACACACACATACACACACAGAACAGGCTATCAGTGACTGGAGCTTGGAACACCAACACACAAAGAACAACAGGCCGTCAGTGACTGGAGCCTGGAACAACAACAACACACACTCACACAGAACAACAGGCCGTCAGTGACTGGAGCCTGGAACACTAACACACACACACACACACACACACACACACACACACACACACACACACACACACAACATCAGGCCGTCAGTGAATAGAGCCTGAAACACTAACACACACACACAAACAGAACAACAGGCCGTCAGTGAGTGGAGCCTGGAATACTAACACACACACACAATGGACAACAGGCAGTGAGTGATTGGAGCCTGGAAAAACAACACACACACTCACATAGAACAACAGGCCGTCAGTGACTGGAGCCTGGAACACTAACACACACAGAACAACAGGCCGTCAGTGACTGGAGCCTGGAACAACACACACAGAACAAAAGGTCGTCAGTGACTGGAGCCTGGAACACCAACACACACACTCACAGAGGACAACAGGCCGTCAGTGACTGGAGCCTGGAACACTAACGCACACACTCACATAGAACAACAGGCCGTCAGTGACTGGTGCCTGGAACACTAACACACACACACACACACACACACACACACACAACAACAGGCCGTCAGTGAGTAGAGCCTGGAACACTAACACACACACACAAACAGAACAACAGGCCGTCAGTGAGTGGAGCCTGGAACACTAACACACACACACAATGGACAACAGGCAGTGAGTGATTGGAGCCTGGAAAAACAACACACACACTCACATAGAACAACAGGCCGTCAGTGACTGGAGCCTGGAACACTAACACACACAGAACAACAGGCCGTCAGTGACTGGAGCCTGGAACAACACACACAGAACAAAAGGTCGTCAGTGACTGGAGCCTGGAACACCAACACACACACTCACAGAGGACAACAGGCCGTCAGTGACTGGAGCCTGGAACACTAACGCACACACTCACAAAGAACAACAGGCCGTCAGTGACTGGAGCCTGGAACACTAACACACACACACAAACACACACACACACACAGAACAACAGGCCGTCAGTGAGTAGAGCCTGGAACACTAACACACACACACAAACAGAACAACAGGCCGTCAGTGAGTGGAGCCTGGAACACTAACACACACACACAATGGACAACAGGCAGTGAGTGACTGGAGCCTGGAACAACAATACACACACTCACATAGAACAACAGGCCGTCAGTGACTGGAGCCTGGAACACTAACATACACAGAACAACAGGCCGTCAGTGACTGGAGCCTGGAACCACAACACACACAGAACAAAAGGTCGTCAGTGACTGGAGCCTGGAACACCAACACACACACTCACAGAGGACAACAGGCCGTCAGTGACTGGAGCCTGGAACACTAACACACACACACACATACTCACACAACAACAGGCCGTCAGTGAGTAGAGCCTGGAACACTAATACAAACACACAAACAGAAGAACAGGCCGTCAGTGAGTGGAGCCTGGAACACTAACACACACACACAATGGACAACAGGCAGTGAGTGATTGGAGCCTGGAACAACAACACACACAATCACATAGAACAACAGGCCGTCAGTGACTGGAGCCTGGAACACTAACACACACAGAACAACAGGGCGTCAGTGACTGGAGCCTGGAACAACACACACAGAACAAAAGGTTGTCAGTGACTGCAGCCTGGAACACCAACACACACACTCACAGAGGACAACAGGCTGTCTGTGACTGGAGCCTGGAACACTAACACCCACACACACTCACACAGAACAACAGGCCGTCAGTGACTGGAGCCTGGAACACCAACACAAACTCATACGGAACAACAGGCTGTCAGTGACTGCAGCCTAGAACACCAACACACAACCATACAGAACAACAGGCCGTCAGTGATTGGAGCCTGGAACACCAACACACACTCATACAGAACAACAGGCTGTCATTGACTGGAGCCTGGAACACCAACACACACACACACTCATACAGAACTACAGGCCGTCAGTGAGTGGAGCCCAGAACACTAACACACACTCACAGAAAAACAGGCCGTCAGTGAGTGGAGCCCAGAACACTAACACACACACTCATACAGTACAACAGGCCGTCAGTGACTGGAGCCTGGAACACCAACACACGCACACACACGCATACACACACACACACAGAATAACAGGCCGGCAGTGACTGGAGCCTGGAACACCAACACACACACAGAACAACAGGCCGTCAATGACTACAGCCAGGAACACTAACACACACACTCACAGAACAACAGGCCGTCAGTGAGTGCAGCCCAGAACACTAACACACACACTCACAGAACAACAGGCCGTCAGTGAGTGGAGCCCAGAACACTAACACACACACTAATACAGTACAACAGGCCGTCAGTAACTGGAGCCTGGAACACCAACACACACACTCACAAAGAACAACAGGCCATCAGTGAGTGGTGCCTGGAACACTAACGCAGACACTCACAAAGAACAACAGGCCGTCAGTGACAGGAGCCTGGAACACTAACACACACACACAAACACAGAACAACAGGCCGTCAGTAACTGGAGCCTGGAACACCAACACACGCATACACACACACACACACACACACACAGAATAACAGGCCGTCAGTGACTGGAGCCTGGAACACCAACACACACACAGAACAACAGGCCATCAGTGACTGGAGGCTGGAACACCAACACACACACTCACATAGAACAACAGGCTGTCAGTGACTGCAGCCTGGAACACTAACACACACACACACACATACACACACAGAACAGGCTATCAGTAACCGGAGCTTGGAACACCAACACACAATGAACAACAGGCCGTCAGTGACTGGAGCCTGGAACAATAACACACACACTCACAAAGAACAACAGGCCGTCAGTGACTGGAGCCTGGAACAACAACACACACTCACACAGAACAACAGGCCGTCAGTGACTGGAGCCTGGAACACTAACACACACACACAAACACACAAAAACAGAACAACAGGCCGTCAGTGAGTGGAGCCTGGAACACTAACACACACACACAATGGACAACAGGCAGTGAGTGACTGGAGCCTGGAACAACAAACACACTCACATAGAACAACAGGCCGTCAGTGACTGGAGCCTGGAACACTAACACACACAGAACAACAGGCCGTCAGTGACTGGAGCCTGGAACAACAACACACACAGAACAAAAGGCCGTCAGTGACTGGAGCCTGGAAAACCAACACACAGACTCACAAAGGAAAACAGGCCGTCAGTGACTGGAGCCTGGAACACTAACACACTCACACACACACACACGCACACACACAACAACAGGCCGTCAGTGAGTAGAGCCTGGAACACTAATACAAACACACAAACAGAACAACAGGCCGTCAGTGAGTGGAGCCTGGAACACTAACACACATACACAATGGACAACAGGCAGTGAGTGATTGGAGCCTGGAACAACAACAACACACACTCACATAGAACAACAGGCCGTCAGTGACTGGAGCCTGGAACACTAACACACACACAACAACAGGCCGTCAGTGAATGGAGCCTGGAACAACACACACAGAACAAAAGGCCGTCAGTGACTGGAGCCTGGAACACCAACACACAAACTCACAGAGGACAACAGGCTGTCTGTGACTGTAGCCTGGAACACTAACACACACACACACAAACAGAACAACAGGCCGTCAGTGAGTGGAGCCTGGAACACTAACACACACACACACACACAAACACAGAACAACAGGCCGTCAGTAACTGGAGCCTGGAACACCAACACACGCACACACACGCATACACACACACACACACACCCACACAGAATAACAGGCCGTCAGTGACTGGAGCCTGGAACACCAACACACACACAGAACAACAGGCCATCAGTGACTGGAGGCTGGAACACCAAAACACACACTCACATAGAACAACAGGCTGTCAGTGACTGCAGCCTGGAACACTAACACACACACACACACATACACACACAGAACAGGCTATCAGTAACCGGAGCTTGGAACACCAACACACAATGAACAACAGGCCGTCAGTGACTGGAGCCTGGAACACTAACACACACACTCACAAAGAACAACAGGCCGTCAGTGACTGGAGCCTGGAACAACAACAACACACACTCACACAGAACAACAGGCCGTCAGTGACTGGAGCCTGGAACACTAACACACACTCACAAACACACAAAAACAGAACAACAGGCCGTCAGTGAGTGGAGCCTGGAACACTAACACACACACACAATGGAAAACAGGCAGTGAGTGACTGAAGCCTGGAACAACAAACACACTCACATAGAACAACAGGCCGTCAGTGACTGGAGCCTGGAACACTAACACACACAGAACAACAGGCCGTCAGTGACTGGAGCCTGGAACAACAACACACACAGAACAAAAGGCCGTCAGTGACTGGAGCCTGGAAAACCAACACACAGACTCACAAAGGAAAACAGGCCGTCAGTGACTGGAGCCTGGAACACTAACACACTCACACACACACACACGCACACACACAACAACAGGCCGTCAGTGAGTAGAGCCTGGAACACTAATACACACACACAAACAGAACAACAGGCCGTCAGTGAGTGGAGCCTGGAACACTAACACACATACACAATGGACAACAGGCAGTGAGTGATTGGAGCCTGGAACAACAACAACACACACTCACATAGAACAACAGGCCGTCAGTGACTGGAGCCTGGAACACTAACACACACAGAACAACAGGCCGTCAGTGAATGGAGCCTGGAACAACACACACAGAACAAAAGGCCGTCAGTGACTGCAGCCTGGAACACCAACACACAAACTCACAGAGGACAACAGGCTGTCTGTGACTGTAGCCTGGAACACTAACACACACACACAAACAGAACAACAGGCCGTCAGTGAGTGGAGCCTGGAACACTAACACACACACACAATGGACAACAGGCAGTGAGTGATTGGAGCCTGGAACAACAACACACACAATCACATAGAACAACAGGCCGTCAGTGACTGGAGCCTGGAACACTAACACACACAGAACAACAGGTTGTCAGTGACTGGAGCCTGGAACAACAACACACAAGAACAAAAGGTCGTCAGTGACTGCAGCCTGGAACACCAACACACACACTCACAGGACGACAGGCCGTCAGTGACTGGAGGCTGGAACACTAACACACACACAGAACAACAGGCTATCAGTGACTGGAGCCTGGAACACCAACACACACACACACACACACAGAACAACAGGCCGTCAGTGACTGGAGCCTGGAACACCAGTACACACACACACACACACACACACACACACACACACACACACACACATACACATACACACACACACACAGAACAACAGGCTAGCAGCGACTGGAGCCTGGAACACCAACACACAGAACAAGAGGCCGTCAGTGACTGGAGCCTGGAACATCAACACACACACACACAGAACAACAGGCCGTCAGTGACTGGAGCCTGGAACAGCAACACACACACACACTCACACAAAACAACAGGCCGTCAGTGACTGGAGCCTGGAACACCAACACACGCATACACACACACTCACACAGAATAACAGGCCGTCAGTGACTGGAGCCTGGAACACCAACACACGCACACACACGCATACACACACACACACTCTCACACACACTCACACAGAATAACAGGCCGTCAGTGACTGGAGCCTGGAACACTAACACACACTCATACAGAACAACAGGCTGTCAGTGACTGGAGACTGGAACACCAACACACACACACACACTCACAGAACAACAGGCCGTCAGTGACTGGAGCCTGGAACATCAACACACGCACACACACGCATACACACACACACTAACACAGAATAACAGGCCGTCAGTGACTGGAGCCTGGAACACCAACACACACACATACAAAACAACAGGCCGTCAGTGACTGGAGCCTGGAACACCAACACACACACAGACACACACACTCACACAGAACAACAGGCCGTCAGTGACTGGTGCCTGGAACACCAATACACGCGCACACACGCATACACACACTCTCACACACACTCACACAGAATAACAGGCCGTTAGTGACTGGAGCCTGTAACACCAACACACACTCATACAAAACAACAGGCTGCCAGTGACTGGAGCCTGGAACACCAACACACACTCATACAGAACAACAGGCCGTCAGTGACTGGAGCCCAGAACACTAACACACACACTCATACAGAACAACAGGCTGTCAGTGACTGGAGCCTGGAACACCAACACACACGCACACACACGCATACACACACACACTCACACACACTCACACAGAATAACAGGCCGTCAATGACTGCAGCCTGGAACACTAACACACACACTCACAGAACAACAGGCTGTCAGTGAGTGGAGCCCAGAACACTAACACACACACTCACAGAACAACAGGCTGTCAGTGAGTGGAGTCCAGAACACTAACACACACACTCATACAGTACAACAGGCCGTCACTAACTGGAGCCTGGAACACCAACACACACACTCACAAAGAACAACAGGCCATCAGTGAGTGGAGCCTGGAACACTAACGCACACACTCACAAAGAACAACAGGCCGTCAGTGACTGGAGCCTGCAACAACAACAACACACACTCACACAGAACAACAGGCCATCAGTGAGTGGAGCCTGGAACACCAACACACACACTCACACAGAACAACAGGCCGTCAGTGACTGGAGCTTGGAACACCAACACACAATGAACAACACGCCGTCAGTGACTGCAGCCTGGAACACTAACACACACACACGCTGAACAACAGGCCGTCAGTGACTGGAGCCTGGAACACCAACACACGCATACACACACACACTCACACAGAATAACAGGCCGTCAGTGACTGGGGCCTGGAACACCAACACACGCGCACACACGCATACACACACACCCTCTCACACACACACACAGAACAACAGGCCATCAGTGACTGGAGCCTGGAACACCAACACACGCGCACACACGCATACACACACACACACACACACTCTCACAAAACAACAGGCCGTCAGTGACTGGAGCCTGGAACACCAACACACGCACACACACGCACACACACGTATACACACACAGTCACACACACTCACACACACACAAACACACAGAATAACAGGCCAACAGTGACTGGAGCCTGGAACACCAACACACGCACACACACGCATACACAAACACACACACACACAAACACACAGAATAACAGGCCGTCAGTGACTGGAGCCTGGAACACCAACACACGCACACACACGCATACACACACACACTCTCACACACACTCACACAGAATAACAGGCCGTCAGTGACTGGAGCCTGGAACACCAACACACATTCATACAGAACAACAGGCTGTCAGTGACTGGAGCCTGAAACACCAACACACACACACACACACTCACACAGAACAACAGGCCGTCAGTGACTGGAGCCTGGAACACTAACGCACACACTCACAAAGAACAACAGGCCATCAGTGAGTGAAGCCTGGAACACTAACGCACACACTCACAAAGAACAACAGGCCGTCAGTGACTGGAGCCTGGAACACTAACACACACACACACACACACAGAACAACAGGCCGTCAGTGAGTAGAGCCTGGAACACTAACACACACACACAAACAGAACAACAGGCCGTCAGTGAGTGGAGCCTGGAACACTAACACACACACACAATGGACAACAGGCAGTGAGTGACTGGAGCCTGGAACAAAAACACACACACTCACATAGAACAACAGGCCGTCAGTGACTGGAGCCTGGAACACTAACACACACAGAACAACAGGCCGTCAGTGACTGAAGCCTGGAACAACAACACACAGAACAAAAGGTCGTCAGTGACTGGAGCCTGGAACACAAAACACACACACTCACAGAGGACAACAGGCCATCAGTGACTGGAGCCTGGAACACTAACACACACACAGAACAACAGGCTATCAGCAACTGGAGCCTAGAACACCAACACACACACACACAGAACAACAGGCCGTCAGTGACTGGAACCTGGAACACTAACACACACACACACACTCATACAGAACAACAGGCCGTCAGTGAGTGGAGCCTGGAACACTAACACACACACACAATGGACAACAGGCAGTGAGTGATTGGAGCCTGGAACAACAACACACACACTCACATAGAACAACAGGCCGTCAGTGACTGGAGCCTGGAACAACACACACAGAACAAAAGGTCGTCAGTGACTGCAGCCTGGAACACCAACACACAAACTCACAGAGGACAACAGGCTGTCTGTGACTGGAGCCTGGAACACTAACACCCACACACACTCACACAGAACAACAGGCCGTCAGTGACTGGAGCCTGGAACACCAAAACACACACACACTCACACAATACAACAGGCCGTCAGTGACTGCAGCCTGGAACACCAACACACGCATACACACACACTCACACTCACACAGAATAACAGGCCGTCAGTGACTGGAGCCTGGAACACCAACACACGCACACACACGCATACACACACACACACTCTCACACACACACACAGAATAACAGGCCGTCAGTGACTGGAGCCTGGAACACTAACACACACTCATACAGAACAACAGGCTGTCAGTGGCTAGAGCCTGGAACACCAACACACACACTCACAGAACAACAGGCCGTCAGTGACTGGAGCCTGGAACATCAACACACGCACACACATGCATACACACACACACACTAACACAGAATAACAGGCCGTCAGTGACTGGAGCCTGGAACACCAACACACACACATACAAAACAACAGGCCGTCAGTGACTGGAGCCTGGAACACCAACACACACACAGACACACACACTCACACAGAACAACAGGCCGTCAGTGACTGGTGCCTGGAACACCAATACACGCACACACACGCATACACACACTCTCACACACACTCACACAGAATAACAGGCCGTCAGTGACTGGAGCCTGGAACACCAACACACACACATACAAAACAACAGGCTGTCAGTGACTGGAGCCTGAAACACCAACACACACACACACACACTCACACAGAACAACAGGCCGTCAGTGACTGGAGCCTGGAACATCAACACACGCACACACACGCAAACACACACACACTCACACAGAATAACAGGCCGTCAGTGACTGGAGCCTGGAACACCAACACACACTCATACAGAACAACAGGCTGTCAGTGACTGGAGCCTGGAACACCAACACACACTCATACAGAACAACAGGCCATCAGTGACTGGAACCTGGAACACCAACACACACACACACACACACACTCACACAGAATAACAGGCCGTCAGTGACTGGTGCCTGGAACACCAACACACGCGCACACACGCATACACACACTCTCACACACACTCACACAGAATAACAGGCCATCAGTGACTGGAGCCTGGAACACCAACACACACTCATACAGAACAACAGGCTGTCAGTGACTACAGCCTGGAACACCAACACACACACACACACACACTCATACAGAACAACAGGCCGTCAGTGAGTGGAGCCCAGAACACTAACACACACTCATAGAAAAACAGGCCGTCAGTGAGTGGAGCCCAGAACACTAACACACACACTCATACAGTACAACAGGCCGTCAGTGACTGGAGCCTGGAACACCAACACACGCACACACATGCATACACACACACACACACTCACACAGAATAACAGGCCGTCAGTGACTGGAGCCTGGAACACCAACACACACACAGAACAACAGGCCGTCAATGACTGCAGCCTGGAACACTAACACACACACTCACAGAACAACAGGCCGTCAGTGAGTGGAGCCCAGAACACTAACACACACACTCACAGAACAACAGGCCGTCAGTGAGTGGAGCCCAGAATACTAACACACACACTCACAGAACAACAGGCCATCAGTGAGTGGAGCCCAGAACACTAACACACACACTCACAGAACAACAGGCCGTCAGTGAGTGGAGCCCAGAACACTAACACACACACTCATACAGTACAACAGGCCGTCAGTAACTGGAGCCTGGAACACCAACACACACACTCACAAAGAACAACAGGCCATCAGTGAGTGGAGCCTGGAACACTAACGCACACACTCACAAAGAACAACAGGCCATCAGTGAGTGAAGCCTGGAACACTAACGCACACACTCACAAAGAACAACAGGCCGTCAGTGACTGGAGCCTGGAACACTAACACACACACACACACACAGAACAACAGGCCGTCAGTGAGTAGAGCCTGGAACACTAACACACACACACAAACAGAACAACAGGCCGTCAGTGAGTGGAGCCTGGAACACTAACACACACACACAATGGACAACAGGCAGTGAGTGACTGGAGCCTGGAACAAAAACACACACACTCACATAGAACAACAGGCCGTCAGTGACTGGAGCCTGGAACACTAACACACACAGAACAACAGGCCGTCAGTGACTGAAGCCTGGAACAACAACACACAGAACAAAAGGTCGTCAGTGACTGGAGCCTGGAACACAAAACACACACACTCACAGAGGACAACAGGCCGTCAGTGACTGGAGCCTGGAACACTAACACACACACAGAACAACAGGCTATCAGCAACTGGAGCCTAGAACACCAACACACACACACACAGAACAACAGGCCGTCAGTGACTGGAGCCTGGAACACTAACACACACACACACACTCATACAGAACAACAGGCCGTCAGTGAGTGGAGCCTGGAACACTAACACACACACACAATGGACAACAGGCAGTGAGTGAGTGGAGCCTGGAACAACAACACACACACTCACATAGAACAACAGGCCGTCAGTGACTGGAGCCTGGAACAACACACACAGAACAAAAGGTCGTCAGTGACTGCAGCCTGGAACACCAACACACAAACTCACAGAGGACAACAGGCTGTCTGTGACTGGAGCCTGGAACACTAACACCCACACACACTCACACAGAACAACAGGCCGTCAGTGACTGGAGCCTGGAACACCAAAACACACACACACTCACACAATACAACAGGCCGTCAGTGACTGCAGCCTGGAACACCAACACACGCATACACACACACTCACACTCACACAGAATAACAGGCCGTCAGTGACTGGAGCCTGGAACACCAACACACGCACACACACGCATACACACACACACACTCTCACACACACTCACACAGAATAACAGGCCGTCAGTGACTGGAGCCTGGAACACTAACACACACTCATACAGAACAACAGGCTGTCAGTGGCTAGAGCCTGGAACACCAACACACACACTCACAGAACAACAGGCCGTCAGTGACTGGAGCCTGGAACATCAACACACGCACACACATGCATACACACACACACACTAACACAGAATAACAGGCCGTCAGTGACTGGAGCCTGGAACACCAACACACACACATACAAAACAACAGGCCGTCAGTGACTGGAGCCTGGAACACCAACACACACACAGACACACACACTCACACAGAACAACAGGCCGTCAGTGACTGGTGCCTGGAACACCAATACACGCACACACACGCATACACACACTCTCACACACACTCACACAGAATAACAGGCCGTCAGTGACTGGAGCCTGGAACACCAACACACACTCATACAAAACAACAGGCTGCCAGTTACTGGAGCCTGGAACACCAACACACACTCATACAGAACAACAGGCCGTCAGTGACTGGAGCCCAGAACACTAACACACACACTCATACAGAACAACAGGCTGTCAGTGACTGGAGCCTGGAACACCAACACACACGCACACACACGCATACACACACACACTCACACACACTCACACAGAATAACAGGCCGTCAATGACTGCAGCCTGGAACACTAACACACACACTCACAGAACAACAGGCTGTCAGTGAGTGGAGCCCAGAACACTAACACACACACTCACAGAACAACAGGCTGTCAGTGAGTGGAGTCCAGAACACTAACACACACACTCATACAGTACAACAGGCCGTCACTAACTGGAGCCTGGAACACCAACACACACACTCACAAAGAACAACAGGCCATCAGTGAGTGGAGCCTGGAACACTAACGCACACACTCACAAAGAACAACAGGCCGTCAGTGACTGGAGCCTGCAACAACAACAACACACACTCACACAGAACAACAGGCCATCAGTGAGTGGAGCCTGGAACACCAACACACACACTCACACAGAACAACAGGCCGTCAGTGACTGGAGCTTGGAACACCAACACACAATGAACAACACGCCGTCAGTGACTGCAGCCTGGAACACTAACACACACACACGCTGAACAACAGGCCGTCAGTGACTGGAGCCTGGAACACCAACACACGCATACACACACACACTCACACAGAATAACAGGCCGTCAGTGACTGGGGCCTGGAACACCAACACACGCGCACACACGCATACACACACACCCTCTCACACACACACACAGAACAACAGGCCATCAGTGACTGGAGCCTGGAACACCAACACACGCGCACACACGCATACACACACACACACACACACTCTCACAAAACAACAGGCCGTCAGTGACTGGAGCCTGGAACACCAACACACGCACACACACGCACACACACGTATACACACACAGTCACACACACTCACACACACACAAACACACAGAATAACAGGCCAACAGTGACTGGAGCCTGGAACACCAACACACGCACACACACGCATACACAAACACACACACACACAAACACACAGAATAACAGGCCGTCAGTGACTGGAGCCTGGAACACCAACACACGCACACACACGCATACACACACACACTCTCACACACACTCACACAGAATAACAGGCCGTCAGTGACTGGAGCCTGGAACACCAACACACATTCATACAGAACAACAGGCTGTCAGTGACTGGAGCCTGAAACACCAACACACACACACACACACTCACACAGAACAACAGGCCGTCAGTGACTGGAGCCTGGAACACTAACGCACACACTCACAAAGAACAACAGGCCATCAGTGAGTGAAGCCTGGAACACTAACGCACACACTCACAAAGAACAACAGGCCGTCAGTGACTGGAGCCTGGAACACTAACACACACACACACACACAGAACAACAGGCCGTCAGTGAGTAGAGCCTGGAACACTAACACACACACACAAACAGAACAACAGGCCGTCAGTGAGTGGAGCCTGGAACACTAACACACACACACAATGGACAACAGGCAGTGAGTGACTGGAGCCTGGAACAAAAACACACACACTCACATAGAACAACAGGCCGTCAGTGACTGGAGCCTGGAACACTAACACACACAGAACAACAGGCCGTCAGTGACTGAAGCCTGGAACAACAACACACAGAACAAAAGGTCGTCAGTGACTGGAGCCTGGAACACAAAACACACACACTCACAGAGGACAACAGGCCGTCAGTGACTGGAGCCTGGAACACTAACACACACACAGAACAACAGGCTATCAGCAACTGGAGCCTAGAACACCAACACACACACACACAGAACAACAGGCCGTCAGTGACTGGAACCTGGAACACTAACACACACACACACACTCATACAGAACAACAGGCCGTCAGTGAGTGGAGCCTGGAACACTAACACACACACACAATGGACAACAGGCAGTGAGTGATTGGAGCCTGGAACAACAACACACACACTCACATAGAACAACAGGCCGTCAGTGACTGGAGCCTGGAACAACACACACAGAACAAAAGGTCGTCAGTGACTGCAGCCTGGAACACCAACACACAAACTCACAGAGGACAACAGGCTGTCTGTGACTGGAGCCTGGAACACTAACACCCACACACACTCACACAGAACAACAGGCCGTCAGTGACTGGAGCCTGGAACACCAAAACACACACACACTCACACAATACAACAGGCCGTCAGTGACTGCAGCCTGGAACACCAACACACGCATACACACACACTCACACTCACACAGAATAACAGGCCGTCAGTGACTGGAGCCTGGAACACCAACACACGCACACACACGCATACACACACACACACTCTCACACACACACACAGAATAACAGGCCGTCAGTGACTGGAGCCTGGAACACTAACACACACTCATACAGAACAACAGGCTGTCAGTGGCTAGAGCCTGGAACACCAACACACACACTCACAGAACAACAGGCCGTCAGTGACTGGAGCCTGGAACATCAACACACGCACACACATGCATACACACACACACACTAACACAGAATAACAGGCCGTCAGTGACTGGAGCCTGGAACACCAACACACACACATACAAAACAACAGGCCGTCAGTGACTGGAGCCTGGAACACCAACACACACACAGACACACACACTCACACAGAACAACAGGCCGTCAGTGACTGGTGCCTGGAACACCAATACACGCACACACACGCATACACACACTCTCACACACACTCACACAGAATAACAGGCCGTCAGTGACTGGAGCCTGGAACACCAACACACACACATACAAAACAACAGGCTGTCAGTGACTGGAGCCTGAAACACCAACACACACACACACACACTCACACAGAACAACAGGCCGTCAGTGACTGGAGCCTGGAACATCAACACACGCACACACACGCAAACACACACACACTCACACAGAATAACAGGCCGTCAGTGACTGGAGCCTGGAACACCAACACACACTCATACAGAACAACAGGCTGTCAGTGACTGGAGCCTGGAACACCAACACACACTCATACAGAACAACAGGCCATCAGTGACTGGAACCTGGAACACCAACACACACACACACACACACACTCACACAGAATAACAGGCCGTCAGTGACTGGTGCCTGGAACACCAACACACGCGCACACACGCATACACACACTCTCACACACACTCACACAGAATAACAGGCCATCAGTGACTGGAGCCTGGAACACCAACACACACTCATACAGAACAACAGGCTGTCAGTGACTACAGCCTGGAACACCAACACACACACACACACACACTCATACAGAACAACAGGCCGTCAGTGAGTGGAGCCCAGAACACTAACACACACTCATAGAAAAACAGGCCGTCAGTGAGTGGAGCCCAGAACACTAACACACACACTCATACAGTACAACAGGCCGTCAGTGACTGGAGCCTGGAACACCAACACACGCACACACATGCATACACACACACACACACTCACACAGAATAACAGGCCGTCAGTGACTGGAGCCTGGAACACCAACACACACACAGAACAACAGGCCGTCAATGACTGCAGCCTGGAACACTAACACACACACTCACAGAACAACAGGCCGTCAGTGAGTGGAGCCCAGAACACTAACACACACACTCACAGAACAACAGGCCGTCAGTGAGTGGAGCCCAGAATACTAACACACACACTCACAGAACAACAGGCCATCAGTGAGTGGAGCCCAGAACACTAACACACACACTCACAGAACAACAGGCCGTCAGTGAGTGGAGCCCAGAACACTAACACACACACTCATACAGTACAACAGGCCGTCAGTAACTGGAGCCTGGAACACCAACACACACACTCACAAAGAACAACAGGCCATCAGTGAGTGGAGCCTGGAACACTAACGCACACACTCACAAAGAACAACAGGCCATCAGTGAGTGAAGCCTGGAACACTAACGCACACACTCACAAAGAACAACAGGCCGTCAGTGACTGGAGCCTGGAACACTAACACACACACACACACAGAACAACAGGCCGTCAGTGAGTAGAGCCTGGAACACTAACACACACACACAAACAGAACAACAGGCCGTCAGTGAGTGGAGCCTGGAACACTAACACACACACACAATGGACAACAGGCAGTGAGTGACTGGAGCCTGGAACAAAAACACACACACTCACATAGAACAACAGGCCGTCAGTGACTGGAGCCTGGAACACTAACACACACAGAACAACAGGCCGTCAGTGACTGAAGCCTGGAACAACAACACACAGAACAAAAGGTCGTCAGTGACTGGAGCCTGGAACACAAAACACACACACTCACAGAGGACAACAGGCCGTCAGTGACTGGAGCCTGGAACACTAACACACACACAGAACAACAGGCTATCAGCAACTGGAGCCTAGAACACCAACACACACACACACAGAACAACAGGCCGTCAGTGACTGGAGCCTGGAACACTAACACACACACACACACTCATACAGAACAACAGGCCGTCAGTGAGTGGAGCCTGGAACACTAACACACACACACAATGGACAACAGGCAGTGAGTGATTGGAGCCTGGAACAACAACACACACACTCACATAGAACAACAGGCCGTCAGTGACTGGAGCCTGGAACAACACACACAGAACAAAAGGTCGTCAGTGACTGCAGCCTGGAACACCAACACACAAACTCACAGAGGACAACAGGCTGTCTGTGACTGGAGCCTGGAACACTAACACCCACACACACTCACACAGAACAACAGGCCGTCAGTGACTGGAGCCTGGAACACCAAAACACACACACACTCACACAATACAACAGGCCGTCAGTGACTGCAGCCTGGAACACCAACACACGCATACACACACACTCACACTCACACAGAATAACAGGCCGTCAGTGACTGGAGCCTGGAACACCAACACACGCACACACACGCATACACACACACACACTCTCACACACACACACAGAATAACAGGCCGTCAGTGACTGGAGCCTGGAACACTAACACACACTCATACAGAACAACAGGCTGTCAGTGGCTAGAGCCTGGAACACCAACACACACACTCACAGAACAACAGGCCGTCAGTGACTGGAGCCTGGAACACCAACACACACACACACAAGCAAACACACACACACACAAACACAGAATAACAGGCCGTCAGTGACTGGAGCCTGGAACACCAACACACACACATACAAAACAACAGGCCGTCAGTGACTGGAGCCTGGAACACCAACACACACACAGACACACACACTCACACAGAACAACAGGCCGTCAGTGACTGGTGCCTGGAACACCAATACACGCACACACACGCATACACACACTCTCACACACACTCACACAGAATAACAGGCCGTCAGTGACTGGAGCCTGGAACACCAACACACACTCATACAAAACAACAGGCTGCCAGTTACTGGAGCCTGGAACACCAACACACACTCATACAGAACAACAGGCCGTCAGTGACTGGAGCCCAGAACACTAACACACACACTCATACAGAACAACAGGCTGTCAGTGACTGGAGCCTGGAACACCAACACACACGCATACACACACACACACACACACTCACACAGAATAACAGGCCGTCAATGACTGCAGCCTGGAACACTAACACACACACTCACAGAACAACAGGCTGTTAGTGAGTGGAGCCCAGAACACTAACACACACACTCACAGAACAACAGGCTGTCAGTGAGTGGAGTCCAGAACACTAACACACACACTCATACAGTACAACAGGCCGTCACTGACTGGAGCCTGGAACACCAACACACACACTCACAAAGAACAACAGGCCATCAGTGAGTGGAGCCTGGAACACTAACGCACACACTCACAAAGAACAACAGGCCGTCAGTGACTGGAGCCTGGAACAACAACACACACTCACACAGAACAACAGGCCGTCAGTGACTGGAGCCTGGAACACTAACACACACACACACACACACACAGAACAACAGGCCGTCAGTGAGTAGAGCGTGGAACATAACACACACACACAAACAGAACAACAGGCCATCAGTGAGTGGAGCCTGGAACACTAACGCACACACACACAATGGACAACAGGCAGTGAGTGACTGGAGCCTGGAACAACACACACACTCACATAGAACAACAGGCCGTCAGTGATTGGAACCTGGAACACCAACACACACAGAACCGGCTGTCAGTGACTGGATCCTGGAACACTAACACACACACTCACACAGAACAACAGGCCGTCAGTGACTGGAGCCTGGAACACTAACACACACACAGAACAACAGGCCGTCAGTGAGTGGAGCCTGGAACACCAACACTCACACAGAACAACAGGCCGTCAGTGAGTGGAGCCTTGAACACTAACACACACACACACACACAGAACAACAGGCCATCAGTGACTGGTGGCTGGAACACCAACACACACACTCACATAGAACAACAGGCCGTCAGTGACTGGAGCCTGGAACACTAACACACACACACACACACACAGAACAGGCTATCAGTGACTGGAGCTTGGAACACCAACACACAATGAACAACACGCCGTCAGTGACTGCAGCCTGGAACACTAACACACACACACGCAGAACAACAGGTCGTCAGTGACTGTAGCCTGGAACACCAACACACGCATACACACACACACACACACTCGCACAAAACAACAGGCCGTCAGTGACTGGAGCCTG